>NC_092061.1:21205000-21232500 GCF_039877785.1 Chaetodon trifascialis | reverse complement strand
AAACCCTCGGGCTCTTCTGTTCCCCAGCAGAAATGGAAGGGAATTAGATATTTTTTCTGATCAGCCGTCCAGCTTTGGAAGGCTAATAGCTCCGCTCGGTTGTCAAGCTGAAGAGGGAGGCTGAGTGCTTTGAGTTCAGCCCTTCTCCCGCTGAGTACTTGTCGTCCTCATTGTAAAGAATTAGTTTGGACTTTTTAAAGTGATATTCCATATCCCGAGTCTGTGATTACATTTTAGATTGCTCTGATTTGTATCTGTTAAGGCTGACACCACATGTTTACTTCTGCTGCACACTATCTGAGTTTAGACACCATGTCTCATTGAGGTGGAATTAGAATTTGTTTCCGATAAGGATTCGGTCTCCATTCTGTGACTTTCACTTACTGTTTGACAAGTCCATCAGCTCGTCCTATTCACCCCAGCCGAATTATGGAAATATGAGAAATGACAATGTCATTGTCATTACAACAGCATGACTGTCACAGCCGGCAGCAAACCGATGTTTTATGGATTACGACAACTCCATCTTGGAAAAGTCATTTTCTTTTTTCTGGACTGCGGCCAAAAGCTCTAAGTCCAGCATCAACTCTATTTACAGCCGGTGTCAGACCTGCTGCCTCAAAGCCCTTTGAAGATTTCTGATTATACACTTTTCATGCATTTGTTCTCAAAAGTAGTGTGGCTAAGGAAAGAAATAATGTTGCCATTTTTTCCTAAAATATGCAGTATTTTGTCCAACATTAGGGTGTGAAAAAATGATTTTCTTCAGCAGTGACTAATGCCTCTCACTTATTCCCATCAACATCTCATCACCTCCTGCCCATATTTAACCCTGCAATATAGATACACTGAAAAGAATGAAGGAAAGAAAAACCTAGATTTTTTATTGAGCCTTTGGGCCATAATTTGCTAAAAGAAGTCTGTGGCATAAGTCTTATAAAAGTCTCAGGTAAAGCCTCAAGCCCTGAAGGAGAAGTCACAGAGTCTTCATAAGCATATGCTATTAGCATTCAGTTTCCAGTATTTCACACCTGTGAGTGCTGACCATTGAAATGGTCTGTGGTGTGGGCTGCCTGTCCCTGTCTGCCTCCATGTGGATGTTCTTTTGTGGTATTTTTCCACATGGGCTAAATGACTAATATGTACAAAAAGTGTTAGAGTTGGTCCAATAGGTCACCTCAGCTGGCAGCCTGGAAAGGTCTTCAGTGGCTGCAATGAAATCCTTGGCGGCAACTACGCCTGCACATCCACTAAAAGTGCTTGTTTATGCCACTGACAGGATCAGATTATTATTTATTATATACTTTTTAAAGAGTAACTAACCCTTTAAAACACCGAAATCACAAAATAACACAAAACAAACTAACAGATCAAGGCAGTGGTCGACCAACGATTCTTTCTGCGAGATAAAATAGCTGTTTTTGTTGAGTCTGGTGTCTTTGAAGAAGGCGATATAATGGCTTCAGTTCCCGTCGGAAAGGCCTTTCTGAAAAGATGTGTCTCTGTAGACATCCATTCCATAATGTTTCAGACACTTAGAATAACAATCTGAGCTCGTCAGTGGCAAAAACACTTTTAGTGGATGTACTGAGTTGCCCCCAAGGATTACGTTGCAGCCACTGATCCTGTTTTGTGGTTCCTACCTGAGGCAATGTACTGGGCCAGTTCCAAAACTGTTTGTACCTATTAGTCATTTAGACCCCAAAATATGTAAGAATAGGGCCTAGGCTTAGAATTACCCTGCAAGTATTTAGAGTGTCAGGTCCCAATTTTGTGACTCAAGGTTCAGTGAAGTCCAAATCTAATTCCTTCATCCTTATATCTTGTCAGACTAAACTGACATCAAGGAAATTCAGATTCTTGATTTCTCAGAGGTCAAATGGCAGAGAAATTTCCACGAGCAGTTCAATTTATTTGCTCGTGTCACAGGGAGCATATATAATGGGACAACACAAATCTTTCTTGGAAAGATCATTAGATTTATGTGTTATTCAAGAAAGAAAGTTAGATCATTACCAAATGGGGGTTAAAAGAGTCAGAAAATATTCGAGGTCAGGGGAAAACAAGAGTATTGGCAAACTTGTGAATCCTTAAAGGTTCTTCTGACCTCTTATTTTGGAGAGTGTGCTGTTTGTGTGTATGAGCGTCCTTGAGAGACCTTGGTGGTCATCAGGAGAGGCTGATAATCTCCTGGATGATTTGGTCCTCTGAGTTAAAAGCCTGTCGTGCTGACTTATGTGTTTTCTCTTCCTGGGCAATCCGCTGCTTGCTTTGCCTGCCACACTGAAATAGTTTGATTTGGATCAGCCGAGCGGCAGGAAGAAGAGCCACAGATGGTTTGCAGGTTGTTATCTGCAAACACAGACAGCCTCACATGCACACACACTCATTCTCACACGCCTGTGCACACTCATAATCTATTACCACCCACTGCCACAGTGTTTATGCCGTTACGCTGATCTCCTGCAGTAAATGGTCCGCTGTGTGTGTGTGTGTGTGTGTGTGTGTGTGTGTGTGTGTGAGTGTGAGTGTGAGTGTGTGTGTGAGTGGATGTGGGTGGATATTACTCATGTTGTGGGGACATAAATCTGTTTACACAGTCACATTGCGAGGACTCACCTTCTTTATGGGGACAAAATGCAAGCCCGTAATGTAAATCATTAAATGTTTGGGAAAAGACTTTTGGGTGGGTTACGCTTCGGGTAAGGTCAAGCTTGGGACTGCTTCTTAATAAAATACCCTTTATAAAGGATTTATTAATGGCTAAGAAGTCATTTATGCTTCATAACTCCATTTACAAGTCTTGAGTTGCCGCATGGTTGCCATGGTTTATCCTCTCTGTTTCATGGCATCATTATAATCCATAGTTAATATTTGGCACTTGTGGGTTTCTTGTTTTCTAAGCCATCTAGTTAATTTGTCATTGCTCATATCTTTCTGATGGTCTAGATGCACTGCAAACCCCCCACCCCCCACCCCCATTACCTAAGCGATCCGACGGTTCATTGAGGGATCTTGTCAATAAATTGAATAGATGAAGAGATAAAGCAAATGTTGTGCTGGACTCCTGAGGGGGGCTGAAGTTTAGGTTCAAGAACTTGCCCCCGTAGCAGGTGGAGAGCTGTGGAACCAGAAGCAGATGCTGTGGAAAACGTCTAAAATATTGATTTCTTAGAGTATACTTTCATGAAAAAGCATCCAGTGTTGAATTGTGTCCACATTCTTGCGAGCTAAGTATGATTTGCTTTCAGTGTGTATCAAGAGTGTTGGTAAAATTGGAATACCATTTTTTTTAATTGATTTTCCAGCTGCCAGGAGTTGCCCAGGCAATGTTTGTCAACATAAACATTTTTTTTATATAAACTATCTCTGGCAACTAGATGACCTTAGATCTTCGTCCAGATGTAAATATGGAGGTCCTGTTTGCAGAATAAATAGCAGTTTGTTTTTAGATGCCCAAGAAGCATGACTGCCATGCCTGTTATATTTAGACAGCAGGGTGACATGGTGAGTAAGAGGTCTAGCTTCAAAACCTGCCTGACAGCAGGCATCTTCCCTGCTGAAATGTCCTCGAGCGACACTGAATCATCCACCAGCTCTGTGTGCTCTCTGGAGCTGATCCCGCTCTCTGTTCTTTGCTTTGGAGGCAGGGCCAGCAAAACGATGAGTTACTCTGTTGCGAATCAATACGGCATCACAAAAATAAGTCTGGTTCCAAAGTTATACTGGCAGTTCTTCGACAGAGAAAGTAAAGATTGAGTCATTTGCGTTATATTACTTCTTATTGGATAAGCTGACTCTGGGCTCCATGCTCAGGTGACACTGTGGCTGATTGACAGAGCTTTAGCAAAGGCTCCTGGGACTGACAAACCTGAGGTTCCAACAGATGTGGAATAAAACAAGCTGCACAAACAGTGACAACATAAAGTGAAAGTGGCATCAGGCTGCACCCGAGGAACAAACAACAGTCTGCTTATTTCTCTTCATACATCAGTGCCTACACCACAGGGATTTCACATGAGATTCCTCAATTTGAATTCTTTAGTTTACCATTTTTGAAGGTAAATTCAATGTAAACGACTCTCACTAAACCTCTGTGGCTGTAATGGCTGGAAAGGATTTTTCTTGACAGATTTTATATAGTATGAGAGAATATGTTGGCTTACAGGTGAGCTAGTGGAAAAGCAGCGCAGAAGAACACCTCAGTAGTTAGCACTGGTACCAAAGCTGGCCAACACAAACCAGGGGATCTCATCGATGTGGTCAATTTATGAGGGTCAGCATCCATATCTGTTTTTCTCTTCGTCTTTTTTCAGGCTGCTGACTCTCCTCACGTGCTGCCTGTGCCGATGACCTGGGTAAAGGAAGGAGGCATGGTACGACTGGATAAAAAGTACCTTCAGGCGAATTATAAGGGAGTGGGCTCTGATGACATCATCTACACCATCGTCGCCTCAGATGGACAACCTAAATATGGTACAAACGCTCACTCACATGTCATGACATTCACTTCAAAACAGGCTTTTTAATAGTTTAAAGATCTGGAAGACCGCATTCTCCTCAGGTGGCTTTGCTTTGTCTGCAGTTAGGCAACATTTCATTTAAACAGTTTATAAAGTTTTATGACGGGGCCAAGGTCTGACAGGTTGGCAGGTGGTTGGAGGCAGACAGGCAGGAATAAATGGTAATGGGCTCCATTTATACAGCACTTTTCTAGTGTACTGATTGATCAAAGCTCTTCACAACACATGCTATTCACCCATTCACACTGATGCCACAGCCACTGGCGGCAATTTGGGGTTCAGCATCTTGCCCAGGGACATGTAGCCTGGAGTTGCCGGTGACCAAACCACCTTCTGATTAGTGGACGACCCGCTCCACCTCCTGTGCCACAACCGCGCCACAAATACAGAGTAACAGGTTGCTGGAAAGCTCGGTGACACATTGTAAACAATCTGGCAGAGGGTGGGTGGAAATGGACTGTATATATACAGTATATTGGAGGACTAATGAGGGAATGGGATGGAGGTGAGGAGATGGGACAGGGTAATACAAGGGCAGGAGGGAGTTGCTGCAACAACAGGAGAGTTAAAGACATGATAGGAGAAGCAGAGCAGGAAATGTGAAAACATGACTAATAACTGGGTGGAGCTGTGACAGAAACTTTCTACAGATCCTGTCATGGTTATGGGCCAAACTAGAGGCCTGTCAGGTCTTACCCTAACCCTAAATAAATCAACCCCTAACACGCCCATCTCTAATCTTAACCTAAACACAACCATTTTAAACTGTGCCTAAGCTCTATCTTGTCACAAACACTTTTTATCTTGCTCTAAACCTTCTATTGTGGCAGGATAATCACAGCACTTCTGCCCCTAATTCTGCCTGGATATGATCTGGGGATTTCCAGTCATTATAGTAATTGTATGCTGTGTAATAACTGAGAGAAACGGTTAATCACCTCCATCTTCTCTGTCCAGGTGAGGTGGTGCTGGTGTCCATGCCAGCTGACGGCCCGGCAGAAGGCTGGCGCCCCTCGCTAACCGACGACCCAGGCTTCACACCCACAACTTCCTTCACTCAGCAGGATGTCAACGATGGCACCGTCTGGTACCGACACTTTGGCACAGGGACCAACAGCGACTCCTTCCGGTTCCAGGTCGGTGCTGATACAGATACGGATGTGAATTAGCCATCTTTACGTGGCAAAAATCTTGAAATACCACGTGTTTCATGAATTTAAAATGTGCCAGATGGATTATCAGTTCATCTACAGTAGGATAAGCGCACATCAAGGTTGTTTTTTACTTACTGTTGAGTGTGTAGTACTACTACTGTATGTATAAATAATTTCAAAAAGCTGATAAAAGAAAACAAATACAGTGTGAGAGGAGGAAACCTCAGGGGGCCGATAAGAACGTCTCTCCCTCAAAGAAAAAGGAGGAGATGGTGACAGAGATGCATGTTGCCGTCCTTGTTGTTTTTTCTCCTGTGCCCTCATCCTCTCTCTGGAGTGTTCTTTGAAGTTCACACTCTTACTCATATTCCCATGTTCCCTTGTGTTTACCTCTTCTCTCTCCTCCTGTTTTCAACCTTTCCAGCACTCTCCCTCTGGCTTGATTTATTTCTTCCCCCCTTCTCTTCCTCATATGTATCTCTGCCTCCCTCCCCTTCTCTCTCTCTGTTTCACCTCTGTCTGCCTCTACTGTTTCTTGTCGTTCTCATAACCATGAAATCGTGTGGGTATACAACTAGAAAACTGCGTGGCTTATAGCAATCTGTAAAAAAAATTATCTCCAGTCTTTGTTTTTTTTGAAAAGTTACACTCTGCTCAGCACTCAGCTGTTTCAAACACCAAACACTTCACAGTTTTCTATGTGACGATATTTTGGCATGTGTCTCCTTTTGGTCCTCGCTCATTTATTTCCTTCCCAACTCTTCTTTAAGTGTTAACAATGGATTTCTTCTGCCTCAGTCCAAACCTTGGCACCAAACTTCCTGTGTGACTCACTGGCTCTCAAAATCAATCCATAGAGACTTATCTTGATTAGCGTTAATGGCACCAAATTACTTGCAAATTGGCTCCAAATCTGATACAATCCCAGTAAAACCGATGCAGCATTCATCACGCTGTGGTTAGAGCGCTATCGTGACAGTCTCTGCTTCACTTCGACTCCATTAGAAAAACAAAAGAGGCAGCCAAAAGCTTGTAGCTACATCTAATCATCTCTCTCCCTCTGTCGCGCCCCCTACATTTTGGCTCCATCCATCAACACAAATGCGTTTCAATTACACAGCGCTGGATTCAAATTAAATTCTCAAGTGTCTCATCATTTTGACGGGAAGTGGGAAAGCAGTGGCAAGGAAAAGTGAAACCCATCACAAACTGAACTGCTGGAAGCGTCTGTGCCGTTTGTCAGAGGTGGCGATTAAACTTGATGGTTTGTCAGGGTGGTATTACTGTCCTCCCCTGGTTTTTATCCGAGTGTGTGGCGCCTTGTTAGAACTGATTGTTTTGAAATACACTCGGCTGAGCTGAAGTAGGCTGCACAGCGCTCTATATATATTTTTTCTCATGCACCAACATGTGATTTTGCAAATCAAGGCCACGTTCAAAGAGAGGTGACGATCTAATGTCTGTGCCGTTTTTTTTCTGGAGTGAAAAGTTGTTCTTTTCAAAGACTCAGACTTGGTGTGTTTTTATCGTGTGGCTCAAGTAATGAGGAACGTATGCAACAAAGAAACCAGACACTTATGCTAGAAATGTATGCTGTTAATTAAAAAGATACGTAGTTTATTACTTTGCTTGTAGAATAGGATAGAAGGTGTCCTGGTGCCCTGAAAAATAATTTTGATAAAAGGATGAAAAGGTGAAAAGGCTAAGGTGCAGTTTGCACCTCACAATTAAAAGTTACAATGAAGCTTGTTGATTACTGTGTCCACTTCAGAAGCAGAACACATTAACCAGAAGGTCTTTTTTAATTATATATTCTTAATTATATCTCCTGGTAAAGCTGTTTGAGCAAAAGGTTGCCTGTTACACATCTAGCCAACACAGAGCAACATTATCTATACTTTGGGCTCCTGTTTGTGTCCGCCTGATGAATGTATTGATCTCTGCGTTTGGTGTCCAGCATATCCTGAGAAAAATACTCTGCTTTTTAGTTACTAAATGCTCCGCTTCACAAGCTGGTCTCTAACGTAGCCTGTCAGTTTGGTGCTGGCAGGTCATGTATAGTGGGTTTATCAGAGCTTATTTGCTGAAAACTGCTGCCTGTTCTTGTTGGATGGGGCTAATGTGAGTGCCTGGACTGAGCTGCAGAGCAAATGTGCTGTTAAACCTAAACGAGGGGCTGAAAGTGGCTGAAAAGCTCCACAGAGCTGCAGGGTTGGTCATTTTCAGAGGATTTGTAATTTCAAACAATGCATTTTATATTAGAGGTAGTCAGTAAAGAAATAAAAATAATAATTAGTGGATGTTTAAGAAATGCTTAGTTCACACTCTGGCTCTAAATATAATGCTACGTTTGCTGGGAACAGTGTATGCATATCCCACTGGACGCAGCACATTGTGAAGGAACTCCAGCTTCGTAGTGCCTCATATCCTCTTCAGACTGACACAGTGGTTGTACTTCATTTACTGTGACTGCTGCACATTTGCCATCAGAGTTTCATTTGGGAGTAGACATGTGTCTTTCGTTGATAAAGCAGGTGTGTTTTTGCATAACTTGTTGTCTCATGCAGTTTTCATATGAGATTTATTGGTTTTCAAATAACCTAACACAGACGACATATCATTTATGTTGAACAGAATCAGCTGAATAATCAATAATTTACCGCTGCAGCACCACCTTCAATAAATCCAGCTGACTCAGCACTGACTCTCATGGCAAAACATTACTTGTGATTGGTGGCACTGACTTCAGGCTTCATGCTGGTTTTACATTACTTCTGACTGACTGAGCTGACAGTCAGTCCTGACTGTTCCTGACCTTTATTTCCTTCAAATGCCACTGAGGTTACAGGTACAAGCAGCAGAATAAGTGGTCACAACAATTAGCAATGAAAGAAACCAAGGCTGCTGCTGTGAGGCTTCTCAGTTCATTCTCCGGAAATAGTTTTTTTTTGGTGACATCTTATCTATTCATCCTTTTATATGATTTTTGTTTTGTGACTAGCATAAAGAGACTACAACTAGCATTTCCTTATACAACCCTGTGTTGTAAAATGCTAAATGAATGAACCTTGTACCCTGTTATTTATATCAGGGGACAAAACAAGGTGAGGCTATATATTTTGGAGAGCTTGGGTCAGAGAAATGGAGCACCAGAAACACAGTTTGATATAAAAAGTGAAACAAAAAATTGTTCATTTAAGAAAGGAGTGTGGGTGGAAAGGAGCAGAGCCAGAAATTCAAGTGGAGCTTCATTCAAGACAGGAACGCAGAGGGGATTAGCCTGATCCACCAGCTTCTGCTCCATCACTAAATCCAAGTGTAAATCATCAGCTGAAGGTTAAAGGTCATAGCTTCAGCACTGTGCTGAGAACAGAGGGCATAAGAGACAAGCGTTTTCTGTTTGGGAAGGTGGATTTCTTGTTCTGCAGGTGCAGGTCTAGTACTAACAGTACCAGTGTACCAGTGCATGAATGTCACTGCAGACACCAGATTTGCAAACTTTGGTATACTGAGAAAAACACAGAGATTTTCCGGCTGCTTAAACAGCATGGTGGTAGGGCCTGAATGTAACAGACTTTCATTTATACATAAAAGTCCCACTACAATATTAGATTAGTGCTGAACGCAGGACAGGCAGAATGGAACATACCATGAATACTGATAGACAGCTGATTATAAATGCATGGGGTCACATTTATTGAACGGGCCTAGATATAAAATAATTACTTGCACAAAATGTAGAATCTTATAACCTGTAGTTTGATTACATAAAGATAAAGAAATAAAAGGAACTATTTTAGTAACAGAGGATGCTGGCTGTTTGGAAAAGAGGAAAGATGATCATTATTTTCAATTTACCTCACAGAAAGATCAGGACATCAGCATGAGGTGAACTTTCTTTCATGGTTCAGAAACAGTGGCTGAAAGCACTCCGAGGCTCCCTCTGTGTCCTTTAATGTACTTCACATTTTGAAATGTTGGACACAGATCAGTACTTTAAACATTACACTGAATTTTTCTCAAATTGGCATCTCCTCTCTTTATATTCTTGGGACGTAGACAGTGATGTATGGGAGGGAGCTGCAGTGCAGCCTGATACCAGGTTCACTTGCTGTTGTCACAGTTATTTGATTGTAGCATGTTTTCATTACATCTCTTGTATCTTACTTCTGGTGATTCTCAAGCGCCTGTCATCAGGTCTGTCAATCAGAAATATGTGTAATGTGCAAGTTAGTTTGCAGTGGAAAAACAGACATTGCTGAAGATTGAGATTTCAGACTTCAAGATAAGAAGTGTAGAGTGTGCAGAGGGCAATAAGGGAATAAAGGTATGTCTAAGAGTGTTTGGTGGATTTTTGAAGAGGTTTTCAATCTGTAATATGAGGTAATGTGTCTTTATGTGTCTGCAGGTTTCCACGGAGACAGGCCCAGTCATACAGAGAGATGCCCAGACCTTCACCATTGGAGTCCTGCCTCAGATGCCAGGTTTCCCCCAGCTGGCCCCTGACTGTGACCTCCAGATCACGGTGAGGGATACAGTTCTCCACCTCTGGCCGATGTCCCTTCCCACCTCCCACAGTATACTATCCAACCATAAGACTAATTAATGAAAGATGAATAAGTAACACTAAATAACAACTGCGATAGTCAAAGTCTTTAAATAGAAGCTAAAGGCTTCAGAGTGGCCAGCAAAGTACAACAGATTAATATACAGTAATGGCTGTTAAAATATATACAATTTGTGCATCGTAGCGTACACAGTGACTTTATCACAAACCTAATGCATCACATTTTCAAAAGACACAAACACTCAAGCAATTCTTGGTCCTGTCATTAATATTTTATTGTGTGCAGAAACTTTTTTCATTGAAATTTTTATTTCTAACATTTAAATGATCTGAAATACTAATGTGCTCCATCTGGCTAGCAGACGTCAGACTGACATACCTTAGTTTGCTGTATTTCAATGTTACCATTAATTCACACCTAAATACTATTTTGTGGAAGTAAGTATTAGATAAGTATGAGTCTGGGTATTTAAAAATTTCCTGGAAATGTTTTCTTCAAAAAAAACAAAAAAAAAATGTGGGAACCCTGGAACTACTGGAGTTGCAGCGTGGAGCAGAGACTCTGCTGTTGGTGTGGTTTTCTGTTTGTCTGTGCATGTGTCTGTCCCTGTTCCCATCAGATGGGGCCGTCAGACTTTGACGATATAGTAGCTCTTGTTTTACCTCTGTTCTTACCTCAGCATGCACGCTCGTGTGTGTGTGTGTGTGTGTGTGTGTGTGTGCAGGCTCTGGAGGATCGGGTGACAGAGATAACACCTGCAGCTCTGTCCTTCATTGACTCTGAGACTCCCAGCGAGAAGCTCATCTACAACATCACTAAAGCCCTGCCGCCAGGACAAGGTCAGTCACGCCCACATGCACACACACACACACACACACACACACACACACACACACACACACACATGCGCACACACAGACGCTGAGCTTTTCCGACATAATGTGGAAAAGATAAAAAGGATTCAAATCTAAGGTCTGAGGGGCAGGAGCCTCATAATGAGGTTCAGTGAGGGAGCTTCTGAGCTTGACTTTAACGCTGGACTGAAAGATATTCTGTTCCTCATTAATTATCACTCAAGCACCCATGAGCAAGGCAGCGTGATCCATAGTTGGCCGCAATGGAGCTGCTCAATGATCCAGAGCTTTTCTTAGCAGCTTCCTGGTTTCAGAGTGGAAAACTTTATTTTTCCTGAATGAATGAATGAAAGTAACTGCTGGAAAAGAAATGATGATTTTAAATTCTTGTGTGAGCAGTTCAGGAGAACCTTTGTCTTGCTCAAGGGTTTATCTTTTTCCTGCTGGGAACGAGGCAGCGCCATTACCACTGTCCAAAGTTATTTAATTACTGTCTGGCAGTGGACTTTTACGGGAATGAGCGTTGATTTCCTTTTTGCTGAATTTAATGTGGCGTTCAGAACTGGAGCCATTAATTTCAGCGTTGGGCCATCTGACAGACTGGTGTATCATTTTCAGCTCGCCGTATAATGAAAGGGAAAACGATTCACAATGGGTCATATTCATCAACTAATGGACTGATAAATTTGTGTGAAAATCATTTTGAACAGAGCCAATGACGAGGACACATTCAGATTAGGCAGCAGCATTTGTCATGAACGTTTTATTTTCTGAAATTAGATTTGAACCTTGCCGTCCAGTTGCTGTTATATTTGTTCTGAGTTCATGAGTGTTAATGTGGGTTAAATAAACGAGTGCGTGCTGATTTTAAGTCTGTAATCTCTACTGCACTTTGGTGACACGTCCGAGAAAAAGTGTGTAAATGTATTTTTTCAATAATTATCAAGGGAGAGACACACCAGCGATGTGCACGGCATGTCTGCAAGTCATCTTTGATTGCTATGCTGTGCCCCTTCAGGGTGTACAGCTATTGTATTTCCCATCAGTGGTGCCTGTTGACACGATTCTATGACAAAATCAGCTCAGCCTGGTTACCGTTCCTTCACTTCTTCTCCTGTTGGTGGGGTCTGTCCACTGTGTGCTGCTCCTATCGAATGGTGCAGCGCTACACTGAATGCTTCAGAATATCAGCTTCTTCCTATGACAGTGAAATTGTTTGTGCCCCCAGTCCAGCTCTGCCTCTGAGAGACAATTCTGAATCTGATCCTCCAGCCTCAGGCAGATGCAGGATAAATGTTTGACATGAATTTCTTCCTGCGCCGCTTGTCCTCAGGTGCGATCGAGCATCAGGACACACCGTACACACCTGTGAAACTTTTCACTCAGGCTGACGTCAATAATGGCAAGATCATCTACAGGCCGCCACAGGCCCCTTCACACCTGCAGGAGCTCTACCAGTACTCCTTTATTGGTGAGATACACACATGAACACACTCGCAAGCCAAGTAAGCTATGTGTGATTACAGTGATGACGCACACACACACACACACACGCACTAACCTTCAGCTCCTGCAAATACGCTGATGATTTCCTTTGATTAGGAGACGTTTCCAGCTGTGTCTTTGGGTTATAGTGCAGGTTTTGTCCTTTGTCCTTTATATGAGAACATATGAGATCCTAGTGTTTAACTAGCTGAGAAGAAGAAGAGGAAGATTAGTTGTGCTTCTTCTGTTTTGTTTGGCTAATAAACCTGATGATGTACACATTCTGAAAAACAAACACAATTCATCTGAAATGTCCCACCACAAGCACTTTCTGTGGAAACACAGTAAGCAGTCCTGGCATAATAACACTGTATTAGTTTTAATACGTAAAACCAGTGGACTTAGCCACGCGTATTACTCTCAGATGAATTACTATGCATAGAGCTGCTGGAGTCTCGTTATTAAATATGTCACCTACTGTTCCTCAATTTTTTCTTTCTCCACTCTGCTGATTTGTGATGTCAGAGTCAACAGGGAGGCTTTAGACTTTGATGACCGTACCAGTTAACTTCAGGCAGGCTGTATAGTCTTTGTAGCCTGAGTCTACACCATTGTTCACGTGTTGCCTTCACCTGGAGTCCCATTGAAAATGACCTCCTGGGAATGTCTGATAATAGCTCTGCTATTTCTGTACAAATGCTCTGTGTGATATTGCAACCAAGACTTTTCCAATACACTACAATCAAAGTCTTTTTCTTTTTTTGTGCTCAGGCATTTAGCAATACTCATATTTTTCTGCCCTAGATTATAAAGTCCTGGATGATGTATGCTATCACCAAGCTATCAACGAACTGACAAAGTTTAACAAACATGATGAATATTTGAGTTAAACGAGTGGAGTCGAGCTGTTCTGAAAACAATTTGAGGGCTGGTGAGACATTTTCCGAGTAAATCTTGGCTGTTGAGAGACGTGTGCTCCGAAAGATAACCCATAATCCAAGATCAAAGATGACTTTGAGTTTCTCTTAATCTGGGTTTGTGGAGCTCCAGTGGAAAGCTTTGCATCAGTAAATCATCCTCATTGCCTCCTGAGTTTTATGCATTATAGCATCATCTGTTGAGTTTTTCTGTTCACTGCTGCACCCTGTCAGCTCCAACTGAATCCGCTGTTTTTTACTTTTATCACCTCGCAGCACTAAGAGTTTTCTTTTCTTAATCCCAACAGGTCTGCCAGAGTCACTGAGTGTCTATTTCACAGGTAAATACTTTATCTGCCTTAGTTTAGAGACAGGGAGGAGGAGGCACATTGTTTTTTCTGTCCCCTTCATCCTCTCCTCTTTAACTTTTTCTCACATCCCACGCGTTCTTCTTCCACCTCTTCATGCAGAATCCTCTCTGCGCTCAGTCTCATTTTCCCTCCTCACCTCCTCCTCCATGCTCAATCTTCTCCTCCTGGCTACCTCCTTCTATCCTTGATGTCTCTGAAGTATTTCTCTTCTCTTTGCTCAGTCTGCTCTCCATCTCTTCTTCTCTCTCCCTTCTTCTTTTCTCTTCACTGCTCCGCTCCCTTGTCCTCTCCGTTCACCTCTGCTTTTATCTCTGTTGTGTTTTCATCTTGTTGTGGCATTTGTTCTTACTTAATTCTCTCCACCCTTCTTCTCTGACCTCACTCTCTCCTTCTTTCATTTCTTCCTTGTCTTCTGCACTTTCCACCTTTGAGTTCATCTTTCTCTCATTTGCTGTTTACCCTTGATCTCACCTCCTGTGCCCTTTCCTGTTTCCCTTGTCCTCCTTTTAATCTTCACACAATAAATGTCCATTGTCTTTCCTCCCCTCGGATTTTATTCACCTTTTCTTCACTCCTTTGCCTTATCTTTTCTCTCCCCTCTTTCCTCCTCCCCATTTTTCTCTTTCCCATCTTCTTGTGCACACTAAATCTCTCCTCTGCTTTCCTCTTTTTTACTCCTACACTTCTCGTCCCGCATGCCGCCTCTGTCACTTCGCTCTTTGTCACGCTTATCACTTGGGCACTGATCCGGCTTGACTGGGTCTTCAGATCCACTATGATTTCCTGTTCTGACTCTGTAACCTTTAACCTGATGGGACCAAGTCTCCTCTATTCACTGCATCTTTGATGAAGCGCTGCTGCACTCCAGCTCCATCCCCAACTGGAGCTGTTTAGGAAATAGGTGTTTACAGGCGTTGAGAGGCATCGCAACAGTGCTTTTCACTTTAGTGTAGGCCTTGAGGCACAAACACACACACACGCACGCACGCACGCACGCACGCACGCACGCACGCACGCACACACGCACACACACACACACACACACACACACACACACACACGCCACACTAAGTTAGGTTTTAATCATTTTTGGGAACATTATGTAGACTTACCTTCATTCCCTGGAGACACCCTAACCACAACCATAACCACTGCTTGCCTAACCCTAACCTCAACCCAAGTCTTCACCCTAAAATTAAATGTTTTACATTATGGGATCTTGCTTTTTGTCCCCATAAGGAAGGAGAGTCCCCACAATGTATAACAACTGTCTAAACAGATGTATGTCCCCACAACATAAGTGACACATGGCCACACACACAGTGGTCTCTAATGGTTTTATCCTCCATATTAGATTTCAGAGTATATAGGACCCAAAATACCATGCTCAGACAGAGAGACAGGAGACTGATGAAAGTCTGACAATTTAATGGATATTCAAAGACTGTGTAACAGCATATCCAGATGAGGCAGAGTCCAGAAAGTGACAGGTCCAGTGTCTTCAGTGAGAGCAGACTGGCAGGGTGAAAACAGGGCAAACAGACAAAAAGGTACTTTTTGGTCTTGGTCGTTACCACACAGGGTGAGGGACATCTCAATGAATACTGGCTGAAACCCTGGTGCTTATATACTGTGTAGGCAGATGAGTCTTGATTGAGTACAGCTGTGCTCAGAGGCTGGGCCGACGTGTCGGCCGCGCCCTGCAGAGACACAGACTCAGACAAGACAGACAGAGGAGAGACAGACAGGAGACAAAAGGAGGGGAAAACACAGGAGCACGATGGGGAAAAGGAGGGGAGACATGGTGCGTAAGTCAGGGATCGCTTCTGTTGATGGCCAGTAGAAAGTGCAGCAACAGATATCAACAGTCAGTTATTGGTCTGTGGTTCACATGATAGATAATGTATATTAGTAGTACAGTTCTGAGGTACTTGTAGTCAGTACAACTTTACATTTTGTGCAGCGTTTTATATCTACTCTACTATATTTCAGAGGGAAATATTGTTCTTTAAATATTGCTATTATATTGATATTAATAGATTAGTTGATCAACCACAACTTTAGTAACTTTTAATCAAATTTAGCCAGATGATTAACTGATAATTTGAAGGAAAGTTGACAGATTAAATGGTAATGAAAAACGTCTTAGTGCAGCCCTTCAGTGCATCGATGACTGATGGTTCGTGGTCACTGTGCAGATTAAGACTTCACGTAAAGTGCATGAATAACTACCTGGGTATATAATGAAATTAAATTCAATTACACCTGGACCAGCTAAAAAATATAAATGCTCCTTACACCTTAAAGTGATTTTACTCTCTGAAAGGAGCCATTCATCATGTAATTAAACCAGAATCAAGTTTATTGGCAATTTCAAAATATATAAAGAATATGAGTCCTTTTCCGTGTGCATACATGCAAACCTACTTTATTGCTCTATATTGTATATACAGGCCAGCAGTTCATGGCCGTGCAAAGAAGCAGTGTGTGGGCTGTCCAATCAATTATGCAGCTATAGCTATAAGGTTCATTGAGTGCATTTTGCTGCTAATACTTTCATACATAGTTAAACATTTGAATGCATGTAATGGATAATTTCACTGTACTACACTTATACTTTTGGCACTGATATTCACATTGCAATAAAGCAAGCTAATTAGAGCAGACATCCAACAGAAATGATCACCCAGTAATCAATCATTTAATAATAATAATTGTGCGAGGTTAATTGGCCGGGCTTTTGCTGCATTACAGGCCAGAGAATGAATGGAGAAATGTCAGCAATTGACTTCTTAATTGTTGAGTCACTGTAATTAATCAACAGCCGAAGGCTCAACCAGACATCTATCTTATGAGCATCAAATACTCTGAAAAGCTGTGCAGTTGTGATCAGCTTGAATTCCTGTTTGTAAGGATTTCAGTAACAAGACAGCAGGGTGGATCATGACATGCAGAGAAGGAGCTTCTGCAGCACAACCCACTGCTGGTCACTACGTCCGAATGTGCTCCAAAAAGTCACCAAATAAACTGTAGGAAATGTAAAGATTGACATTGACATGCTGCTTCTTTAAAATGATGATAGTCACAATACAGTATACACTCTCTCCATTTTAAACAATATACAGTTTATTGATCATTGCTGAATTGGATGATGTTCTCTGACGTTACTGTTTGGATGTGACTGGAAAAACTTGCCAGGAAATGATGCTTTAGGCTTCCTTTTTCTTTTTCTACCACCTTCCATAGTTGTATTTCATGAACTTAGGTAATCATGTGTAATTAGCATTAGAGTAAAAATCCACAAAACTCAAATCCCAAAATGTTGGGACGCTGTTTAAAATGTGGATGAGAACAGAATGCAGTCAGTTTTACATGTTCCTGAGCCCATGCAGTAATCTTCTTTATCCAATCATGTGTTCACAAAGTGGTGAACCTCGTTCCATCCTCGCTTGTGAACGACTGAGCCTTTCCAGGATGCTCCTTTCATACCCAATCATGACACTATCACCTGTTACCAATCAACCTGTTTACCTGCTGAATGATCCAAACAGGTGTTTTTGGAGCGTTCCACATCTTTCTCAGTCTTTAGATGCTCCAGTCCCAACATGTCTGAAACATGTTGCTGCATTAAATTCAGAATAAGCAGATATTTGCCAAAATCTATGAAATTTATTGTCTTTGTACTGATTTCATTTGATTTTATTGCAGAAAGGATTTGTTTTATTTATGTTTCAAACAGCATCCCAACTTTTTGGGAATCTTGGGTGCATACACACAGAGATATTTTCAAACGCTCATTAATTTTTTCCTTTTATTGCCAACTATTTAATTGCTCTCCAGAATAAAGCATAGTAATGCACAAACATTTAAGCATTTAACTGTTTTAGATTTAACTATTTGTTTTCTGCCCTGTACATTCCCTCTGTCCTCTCTGTCATTGTTAATCCATCGTATCATCTTTTTATAGCTGAATGTGATAACTGGCTTGCCGTACTTCCTTGTTTAGTTGATGTGTTTTTTTCATGTGGCAAGCGGAGCCAATGAAGCCAAAACATTTAATGACTGTAATGAGTCTCCACCTGAATCCTTAATAGATTGTTTCAGTATTTTAATTTATTCTGTTTCTTGATTCAGGGAGATTTTTAATCACAGCTCCTGTGATCGCATGTTTTTTCTCTGTGTTTCTCTCATTAATAATATTGTGCTCAGAGAGTTGACTTGAGGAAGCTGATTAGGTTTTTTTTCCCCCATTTTCTAAATGTTGCTCAGTAAAAGTGCTGGAAAGATAATTAGCATGTGTGTTTTGTCAGAAAGCCTTTGCATTTTTGTGTGTTGGCTCTCATTGTTTTCTGTGTCCTCTCTGTGGCCTGTGTGTGTGCGTCTCAGTGTCTGATGGTGAACACACCACTCCTGAGCTGGACTTTGCCATTCTGCTGCTGTCGAACCATCAGCAGCCACCGGTGTTTCAGGTTCTTGACCCGCTGCTGGAGGTCAGCGTGGGCGGACAGGCTGCCATAGGTAAGAGGAGACACACACACAAACACACAACACTAATAGTAATTTCCAAGAAGAGAGCCTGTGGTGAAGAGGGTCCAGTAAGTGATGAAGTGGTCTGTGTGAGGTAATGAGCTCTGAAGTACGGCCCTGATGATCAACAACACAGGAGAAAGAGTGTGTGTGTGTGTGTGTGTGTGTGTGTGTGTGTGTGTGTGTGTATGTGTGTGTGTGTGTGTGTGTGTGTGTGTGTGTGTGTGTGTGTGCGTGCGTGCCTGGTACAGACACTTTATTTTCTCCTTCCCCTGCTTCATCTCTCTTAATGCTTCTCTCGTGTTGTTTGTGTGTGTGTGTGTGTGTGTGTGTGTGTGTGTGTGTGTGTAGGCGGTCAGCAGTTGGCAGTGAGCGACGCTGACACGGCTCCTGATGAGTTGGAGTTTGAGCTGGTGGAGGCTCCCATCCATGGAGAGCTGATTAAGACAGACGGCAGCACTCGCATCAGCATGAGCAACGGTGAGTTGATACACGCACGCACGCACGCACACACACAGATGTGTAAAAGACATATGGAAACTTTATGTCACAATTGCTGACTAAGCACAAAACATACTATAAACTACAGCCAGACATTTAGCAGATGAGTTATCCTCCAGCTGCTCTCGTGGATTCTGACCACTGGAGGACGTTAAGGCTTTATGATTCTGATTGTTTAAGCTATAGACTGTATATAAAGAAGGACAACGTGTGTCCACTTCACTCAATCACAAGCCCTGTTTAGAGCATCAAATGACTAATTGTAATGTGTGCTTTGATTTTGCTGAGTTTGGCCCTTGTGCCATCCACTAAGGTGGAGGGACTGAGATATGTATGTATTGATCCTCCGCTGTCCTAACTTCATTTCAACAGTATCAGACCTGCTTACATACACACTGTAATAGATCAATATACACTCAAAAATGTATTACTTTTACTATGTTTTTCATATTGTTCAGTCATAGCTCATTTAATGGAGTTCACAACCTTTTTTAGAAAGTTGCAAATAAATGACATCAAAGTAGACTCACATGTCAAATTCAGCTAATAGGTCTCAACAGGACTTGCTGAATGTTCAGGGTCATGTCATTTTTATTGCTATTATTTTCTTAGTCTGACGTTAATTGAAAGGGAAAATGAGAGCGAGCAGCTTGAAAGGGAGAAGGCAACACTCAAAATTGGTCACTCTCAGGCTTTTGTCCTCTCTCACTCGCTCGTACTTTAAAGCTGCTCCTACTTTAAAGCTAAACTTCTAAATCTTGATTTTGCACATTGATAAACACACAGTTGTTAGAATAATACAAGGACTCAAACCAACAGTCAAAACCAGAAACACACGCCTCCATTCACACTTTCTCCGTCCCGTCAGGTGACACCTTCACTTTCAGCGACGTCACCCGCAACGTTCTGCTCTACCGACGCACCGGCCTCTCCACCCAGGACGACGCCATCTCCTTCTCCGTTAGTGACGGCATCTCCATGGCAGTCACAGTGGTGCAGGTGGTGGTGGTGCTGGGCGCTGGGGACGACGGGCCGCAACGGGACCCGGCGGCCACGCTCTCACTGGAAGTGGGCGAGAAAAGTAGCACTGTGATCAGGCGCTCACACTTGGCTTATACTGTGAGTGAGCAGAGATGAATGCTAACTGTTAGCATCTTCACAGATTGTAGACTTTTCATTTGGTCTTTGTTTGAAGATTAGAACATGTATTGTTGCACACTGCGTCAGTTAAGGTGCTATTTGAGGTGGAATATGTTTGTTTGTGTATCCTTTGAGTAACTTCTTTAAGGTCTGTTTCACTGTTAAGATTCATTTGGGAGAAAGAAAGTGGAACTTGTCATG
Source organism: Chaetodon trifascialis (assembly GCF_039877785.1). NCBI lineage: Eukaryota > Metazoa > Chordata > Actinopteri > Chaetodontiformes > Chaetodontidae > Chaetodon > Chaetodon trifascialis. The sequence continues at coordinate 21,212,259 of NC_092061.1, read as the reverse complement.
CAGGGTCGAATCACAGCGTTTTGCCTCTTGCAGGACAACACATCCCCAGATGAGCAGATTCAGATCCAGCTCGTGTCGGTACCGATGTACGGCATCCTGACCAGGAGCCAGTCCCAGCAGGAGCACCAGGAGCTGAGGGAGTACTCCTCTTTTACCATGGAGGACATCAGCAAGCACAGGATCAGGTAGGAGTTTGTGACAGTGTAGAATGACTTGAAGCAAAGCTGAAGAGTGCGTCAAATCAAAGTCAAATAAGTCAGGAAGATTTTATGATGAGCTCCTCATGGTCTTCTGGTAAAGTTTCCTCCAAAGTTAAACTGATGTATTGGTCTTTTTTAACTTTCTTACTGCTGATCACACCGTGGAGTGTTTTTTTTGTTTTGCTTTGTTTATCAAATAACTGACCAGAGAAATCATTCCAATGTGATTTGTAAGTTTTTTGCGGAGCTCCAAAGCCAAGAGTCTCTAAAACTAGCAATGAAAAGAGTCCAAAGAAAATCCTTGGTTTCAGTGCTGGGTTTTAGTTTCCCACGATGGTTTAAATGTTACTTCAGAGGCTTATAAAAACAGAATATCCGGATAAAACCCGCAGCTATTAACCAAAAATGACTTTCAAAAACCCTTAGTCGTTTCCAGAAGCCGCTGTTGTATAAGCAATAAAGGTTCATGAGGGTCCATGGGAGAGAAGGGAAGAGTGAATTAGCACCTTTTTAGTTCTTCAATAAAAAAAAATGGAGTTTTTGCTCATGGAGTTTTGTTAACAGCTCCCTTATGATGACAACTTTTTCAGGACATTGTTTTCACCTTGATCTGCAGACATATTGAGTTTCTCCAGTGTGTTTTGAAAGAGACTCCTAAGTGTATCATAATATTATTAATCCATTTAACTTTTACTGAATCCTTCAGCAAAAGTTAAAACCACTTAGACTGAAGTGAAGAGGTTTTTGCAAGACAAGAGTTGTTTGGTTTTTGGTCACCTGGGGTACTGAGAGGATTTGTGAGCCCTCAGTAAGGAGGCTGTTTTTGTCGACTCCATTGTGTGAGAGATGAAAGGGATCGGAGGGTTCTTCATGCCGCAGTGGAAGTCATGATCAATTTTTCTGATTGCAGTCTGAGTCAGTGGGGATCATTTTCCCCTCAGCATCACAGCAGCAGAGGAAGTGCGAATGATGGCTTGTGAGACCTTTTGTTTTCCTTCAATCTAAGGTGTCTTCTCATGGGACAAGAGCTCTGCAAACATTAACATTATCAAAACCCAGTAAGAAAACAAATGAGTTAACAGGAAGCAGTTTTGTTGCCTTTCCCCCATTACGTTCAATGACTCAGCCTGTTGGCACAAGCAGTGCCAATTAGCGTCACTCTGATATTACCTGCTTGACGTACTGAGACCCCCAGTGAGAGGTGCTAAAATGAAATATAAATATTCAGATACTAACGGCTTCATTTCCATAATGCGAGCCCTGATTAGCTTTAGCGCAGGACAGTCTCCAGGGGGCAATCTGAATCGCCTGTGTTAGTTTTCCCTCTGTGGTGTTGGCTCATACAAACAAGAGCCAGGAATTGTTTTATGAGAATTAAATGGGATTAGAGATTATACCGGTATGGATTTCAATTTTATTAGTGCTTTGCAGAGATTAGCAGCTGTATTATTGTGCGAGGGCTAATGCAAAGCTTTCCCAAGTCCACTATCGGTCCAGGACTAGACATAAACACATATTTATGTATTCATTAGACAGGGATTATTGTATCAAACCAAATAGTCATTAAAAAACATAAAATGACTCTATTTTTAGACAATAAGCATAACCAATATTTACATTTACAGGTACATCACTTCCTTAGAGACGGGCAGCCAGCCGGTCACCGACATCTTCCACTTTGTTGTTTATGATGGAGACAACAATCGCCTTGACAACCAGATGTGCACCATCACCATCACCTCCACGCCTAGACAGCCCCCAGAAGTCACAGTCCGCAGCGGCATCAAGGTGGTCACATATATATATATATATATATATATATATATATATATATATATATATATATATATATATATATATATATATATATATATATATATATATATATACAGCGTATGCGCATATTGTCTAAACATGAGAATATTCTGTGATATGATATCGTGCATTTTTCTGAGAACAGTACAGAAACACACAAAAGCACAAAAAACAACACACACAGGCTCAATTCTAAAATTATCTTGATAAATAAAAATTCTAATTTTACAGCCGGTACAGTACATAAACACAGTTACAGACACAAGCCGCACGCTGCTGTTTCCTCTCCATCACCATGCCTGCTCATACGAGACTGAAAACCTAAAATACTCTTTTGAGTTGCTTAAAGCAGCTGCTGCATTTAGAAACAGTCATTAACGAGATAAATGAAGCAGAGGAAACCATGGGACACTGTCACGTTGTCCCTCAGATACCAAGGGACCAACCCTCTTTAGTAAATATCTCTGTGCTTCTCTCGAGATGGTTTCTGGTTCTTAATTCATCTCAAGAGAAAATGCATGTTATAAAGGTGAGCGTAGAAAATCATCCTTACTTCCAGACAGACTGTGTGTTTGATACATAATCACATAATCAAAGATGCAACTGTTTGTCCTCTCAGCTGAATCTTGGGACTTGTCTTTCCTACTTGCTTATCAAACATCCATCAGATGCTGCAGTTAACTGCTCCCAGCAGCTGATTCGTCCTCCATCATTGGATTCTTTTCTTTTGGCAGTTAAATGTGTGAAATATGTCTTGAAGGGAACAAGAATGCACAAGAACACCAGCTGTGGAGAACACCTGGTGGAGGAGATGTAATGAAGGTTAAACTGGCGCTCACTGTAGATCCTCCCTCAGGGAGCACTGTATCAGTATTCCAGAAATGTCCCTTGTGAAAATCCCAAAGGTTTCTCCTTCACAGTCTCTCTGTTAATTAGGTAGGAGGCCTTGCTTTTTTAGTTGTAGACAGAGAAAAGGGAGAAAACCTCCTTCTTTTTAGCAAGAACAGCCTCAAAATAAAGTACAACGTGTAACTTCTCCAGTGGTTACACCTGTTAACAGTTTGATTTGTTTTGGGAAACTGAAATTAATATAAGATAAGAAAGGTGGAAGCAGCTCCTAGAGCACAAACCTCAAGAGCACTTAGTAATTTGCCAGCCTTCTTGCTCCTTCATATTTCCTCTTAGGATTTGGAATAAAGTCTGAAATTGGTTATATTCCTTTATTTCTCCTTGGCAAAAAAGCCCAGATCAGGGTCAGGATCAAAATCAAAAAAATAAATAAAGTCGCATTTTCTTCATTAACGTGTTTTATTAACATCCTCTACCCACAAAGCTAGAGTGGAAATGGGACTGGGCATGATGCATAAGATTGGAACAAATGTACAGTAACCATCAGATGCAAGGACTGACGAGAAACACTGAATCATGAGCAAAAAGCAGAGCAGCAGAACATTACACTATAAAAAAGTTGTATAATACATGAAGTCATACTTCTGATAAATGCCTTGTATTTGGTGCAGTGTGCAACCAGCTAGCTAAGATGTAAAAACATTTAGAGAGAGTTGAGAATTTGGACATTTTTCTTTGCGCAGGTAGGGAAAATAAAAGACCTTTTCTGAGCCCTGCTGGTCTGTAGAGGAAAAAACATCTGGACCAACAAGACTTATTCTAGTATTTTATTGTCTAGGTCCAGGAAGGCGGCCGAGTGCAGCTGTCTACCAATCACATCATAGTGTCGGACCTGGACACGCCCAGGAAGGACCTGCTGGTTTGGCTCGTCAGCCCTCCAAAGTACGGCTTCATTGAAAACACCAACAGAGGTGAGACCATTGTGTGTGTGTGTGTGTGTGTGTGTGTGTGTGTGTGTGTGTGTGTGTGTGTGTGTGTGTGTGTGTGTGTGTGTGTGTGTGTGTGTGTGTGTGTGTGTGTGTGCGTGTGTGTGTGTGTGTGTGTGTGTGTTTTATTAGCATTGTGAAGTTTAGAGTTGTAGATTGTCAGAGTGTGGTGGACATTGTTGCAGACAGGTGGCTGATTTGAGGCCAGTCTTTCCATCCTCATGAGGCTGATGCACGGTTACAAATCAGAACATGAATAGACAACACACGCTGTGCCTGTACGAGTACAGTGTTACTTATGTGTGCACGTACAAGGTCACACCTGCATTACTCCGAATAATTTCCATATTTCTATTTATGTCACACTCGCACACAATGCCGGTTGAATTCTCTGCGGTGCCGCTGCCATCTGTCACAGCCTGATTATGTTGTGGATTAGCACTGCCAGATAGTCGGCTACAGATGGGGCCATTGTTTAAGTCCCAGTTTTGACTGAATGCTTGCTCGACTGCCACTGTACTTTCTTTTGTCCCCGAGAGGAACTGTTTGGAAAAATGAAAAGGTGATATGAGTTGAAAAGGAATTCATCCCATCTGAGAAAACGTATCATTGCAAGAGCCGAATGGAGGTTAAAAATCGAATCCAACACTTGGATATAGATGGAAATGACAAACAGAAAACAACATAATTACAGTAAAGTAATGCAGCTGAGGATAATAGTGTATGTAATAGCATATGGAGCCCATTAATATTTTTTTCAGAATGGATGAGAGTGTTTGGAGCTCCAACCGAGCTCCCTCCATTAGCTGATGAAGGCTGTGAGATTGAAGTATTTGAAAGCCATGGAAGAAGTTGATAAGTGGACGTGATGTTAAAAAGCCTCTTAGCGCCCTGTTTTACCTTAAACACGCCACCCTCCAAATTCAAAAAGTTACAAGTTAGATATGTTTATTTTTTCTTAAGTTCACAAGATCCAGAATGAAGCGGACTCAGACTTGCTCTCCTTGTGTTTGCAGCAGAATGAATTCTAGTAAAGACCATTAAATTAATTGTGAGCTGCTTGTTAGCAACGTTTTTAGCTCGGAGTTAACTAACAGCAGAAAATTCCCACACAGACCTGATATGCAAAGCAGCATTTTTTTAGTAATAGATGTGATGCCATAGTAAAACAAATGAGGCTCTGCCATATTACACGCAAGAAAGAGTTATCTAGAGATGCAATGAAGGATGCGCGGGGTTAGATATTTATATTTCCTGCTCCTGTTGATAAGCAGCTGGCACCAGCCTTCTGTCTCCACGTGCCGTCTGACTGTCCTTGATGGCTGCTGGAGCAGAGGGACAGTCGTTGTTATTCAGCAGAGTCAGTCGGCAGTGTGCGGTGCGTGGATTGCTGCTGTCGCTGGGGCACAGGGGAGGCCAGCCACTGTCGCTGTCGATATGTCGGCTGTTTTCCTCAACAAAACCAACGTGCAGATGCACGGAAACACCAAAGGCCTTCACTCACACGTTGATGATCTGCACTGGCGTGGTTACATTGCAAACATTGCATATAAAGATGTGCAGAAAGATACAGAGCAGAATACACACCTGCATACAAAGGCTGCAGTTAAATGCAAAACATCTTGCACCAAAACATTAACATTTACATTTGTGTGGCGAGCACAGAAACAGGGACACACCAAAGACATTCTCTGATATTATGCATTTTAATTTAAATAGCTGGCAACCAATAACGAACCCCTGGCCTTTCCTCTACTGTCACCCTTTCCATTTGTATCCCCACAACGAGCAAGGCTCTAAAAATAGACATATTTGCCAGTATGTGGTTTGTTACATGCAACACTTCAGTGTTGTGAAATAAGAAAACAGCCTTAGGAGCAGCTCGTGACCGCCTCACTGATTGATTTATATATTCCATTCAACACAACAACTCACACATTTTGCATCCAATCATACAGACTTCATTGTAGTTGTTTTTTATTGCATTTGCTTACACTGTGTGTAAAATTAAGTTCCTCAGCAAAATGAGATTAATACAAAGTATCCAGAGGTGTTAAATATTATTCACTACAAAGTTTCCTTTAAAGTTGAAGTTAAAAATTAAAGTCTGAGAAATATTCAAAAGGTGTGAAAGAAGTTATTGGATATATTTTTCACTGTGAAATGACAGAATTCTGGATGAATATTGCAGCGTGCTCCAGATCTGCTTAACTCAACACATCTGTGCTTCATATCCCTGAAAAACTCATTTCCTGTTGTCTACCCATATGTAGTTCACGACTTTCATTAGTCTCACTCACTCAGAGATAGTCCGACATGTCAGCAGTGTTACTCTTCTATTTTGGTTCTGAAATCAGCAGATGAGATACCATGTTTGAGAACGGAACAAAAAATGACTCATGTGGTGGCTGCAGGTCATTTCCCATCCTGATTACGATTCTGCGTGGGTTCCTGCTCAGATAAGAGACTCCCTTCCCTCACCGTATAACATCCAGATGATGGAGATGTGATGTGATTTACTGTTGTGCCTGCAACACACACACACACACGCACGCATAAATAGACACATCAGCTATTCCCTGCGGAGCCCTGACTCAGCTCACCATGGAGTCATCCATCTTCTGTAACCAAGACACTCACACTTTGTCTCAAACTTCAGAGATTTCAAGGTTGATTTTGCACATTCGCTGCAACTCCTTCGATGAAATGAGTGCCAGAATTGGAGGGAACTGTAAAAGTGTCTTGGTGCATCTATCCTGCATCCAAACTGGCAGGCAGTTCTGACTAAAGTGAAATAAAGAGGCTCTTTGGGGGGAAAAGACATGTATCGCTGTCATTCCAGCTGTCAGATGTTTTAAGTGACAGCCTGGTTACTGGTCGCCTTAGAGGCTTATGACTTTTGTGTTGTGGTATAAATGTTGCAGTGTGCAAAGTGCTACTGAAATGTGAAGACACAGCTGGAGCTCCAAATGAATGGGAGATTCACAATAAGCACTAACAAAGTGACAGAACTTGTGTAAAACAAGTGCTTTTTAAGAAATTAAAGAAGCATTAAAAAGTGACTAACTCAAATATCTTGCACTGGAGATCCGTTAAAGGGACAGTAACTTGCTTTTTCTCAGATTTCTAATCACTGACTCTCCATCTTCCCGTCCACCAGGAGGCTCAGTTGGTGGCTCGCGGGTGGTCACCCCTGATGTGCCTTTCTCTGTGGAGGACCTGACATCTGATCACATCTTCTACGTCCAAGACAGCCAGCACAAAGCTCAGGCCAAACAGGACATCTTCAGCTTCTACATCAGCGATGGACAGAGCCAGACAGAGGCTTTCAACGTTGAAATTGACATCCAGGTAGCTGCTGTCTGCGTAACGTAACGTCTTAAATCTTGAAAAATGTTTTTGGAGCCAC